>NC_084747.1:52119293-52156793 GCF_033978785.1 Entelurus aequoreus | reverse complement strand
ATTGTGGTTCCTACATTATAGAACAATACAGTCTGCAAGGGTCCGTGAAGCACACATGATTGTGTGTGCTGCTGGTCCACTAACATTTTCGTTAATTACTATGTTTTATGTAATTGTTTTTAGTTTGTTTTACTTTCTTTTTTATTCAAGAATTTTTTTTTTTGTATATAAACACAAGTGGAGTTATGTACTTATCAAAAAAAGGTGAAATAACTGAAAACATGTTTTATATTGTAGTTTCTTCAAAATAGCCACCCTTTGCTCTGATTACTGTTTTGCGCACTCTTGGCATTCTCTCCATGAGCTTCAGGAGGGAATCAACTGACATGGTTTTCACTTCACAGGTGTGCCTTATTTGGGTTGATTAGTGGAATTTCTTGCTTTATCAATGGGGGTTGGGACCATACGAGTTTTACTAGAATCAGTTGTTTTTGTAAGGTTTGCAAATACAAAAATGGGGTTTTACTCACTATGACAGTTATTTAAACATAACTCCTGAACCACACATGAAAAATGGCTAATAATGCCTGAAATAATGCATCTTTGGGAGTTTTACTCGAAACATATGCTTTTTTAAGGCTTGCAAACACAAGAAGTAGTTTTTTACTCAATATGACAGTAATGTTCTTAAAATCCTTAGATAATGCGAAAAAAAAGCAATACAAATGTATTCCAACATATTTCCTAAACCAAACATGCAAAATGTGTAAAAATGCCTGTAATATTGAATCCATGTGAGTTTTACTAGAATTAGTTGTTTTTGTAAGGTTTGCAAATACAAAAATTAGGTTTTACTCACTATGACAGTATACTGTCACTCTAAAGCAGTGATTCTCAAACGGTGGGCTTCATCTCAAAGAGTCACTTGATTAAACACAGTGTTACTGTTCAAACTGTGTGTAGCGTTACAGTGGCCAAAAAGATACTTGTTAAATAAAACCTTAGCCTTATTTTTTATGAATACTTAGGCCTACTTCGCTACTGTAGTTTAATGTTGGTCATTATGGTGGTACTTCGTGAAAAAAGTTTGAGAACCATGATCTAGAGCAGGGGTGTCAAACGTACGGCGCGAGGGCCAAATCAGGCCCGCGAACAGGTTTTATCCGGCCCACGGGATGAGTTTGCTAAGTATAAAAATGAGCCGAAATTTTAGAAAGAAAGAAACTGCTGTTCTAAATGTGTCCACTAGATGTCGCAATAGCAATCCTTTTTATCGTTGTAGATGATGCCACATATGTAAAAAAAAAATAAAAAATTAACCACATCTTAGTGCACCAGTCGAGGAAAATGAGCAAACTACATAAATAACATCCTGTAATTTGATTTTGATATAATTTTTTATCTTGATGGATAGAAAATTAACACCAATAAGTTGACTGATGAACATTATCACATCTTTTATTCAAAAAGTATAAATAACGACAAATAAAGATAAAAATACGGTCAGTGTACCTTCCGTTCATTCTATTTCCAATTCTTAAATGCAAATCAAAAAGCAAATGTTGGGCCATTTTTTCTATTTTCATTTCTGAAACAAAAGTTGGACAACTATTTGTTGACACTTTTTTAAAACGACAGTAGGACTCACGCTGAACAAAGATGTTAGCGTTACGGTAAAAACACGCTAAACGCAAAGGAAAAGCTAAAACTGCTTCCGGTTCAATTTGTCATCACACAGATAACCACGCATTTTTGCATTTTGGATGAACATATATTTGATTTTTGTGTTTATCTGGAAAAAGAAAAATCCATAAAAAGAAAACAGCACAAAATCCAATTTTACGGCAATATTTTAATGAAAATCAACCCTTTTTTTGTTTGTTTTCAAATCTGCCATATATAGTAAAAATCGAAAAACGGCCCTAACTTTGTTTTTGGATTTGCGTTTCAGAATTGGAAATAGAATGAACGGAAGGTACACGGACCGAATACTTGTAATCGCAACATGCAAGTGTAAAAAAAAAAAAAACTTGATTTGTACCTTTTCAGAATCTGCTTGTTCTATTTTTAAACAAAGAAAACAATCTGAAGTTGTCTTTATTTTTAAGTTATCGTGCCATGATTTTACCAGTCCGGGCCCACTTGGGAGTAGATTTTTCTCCATGTGGCCCCCGATCTAAAATGAGTTTGACACCCCTGTTCTAGAGTAAACTCTAGGCCAGTGTTTTTCAACCACTCTGTTAGTGTGCCGTGAGATATTGTCTGATGTGACGTGGGAAATTAGGCAACTTAACCTAATTGGTCCAAAAAATTTATTTTGCAAATCAATAATTATAATCTGCAAATAATGTGCCGTTACTTAGTGTCTATGCTGTATAGGTGGCAGCAGGTAGTTCATTGCTTTGTAAAAGTCGGAATGTGTCGGTTGAGACGAGGATGGTTTGTTGTGATTGCTGTTCATCGTGTTTGGACATTGCTTGTGGTGTCCCCCAGGGGTCAGTGTTGGGGCCAAAACTGTTCAACCTGTATATCAATGATATATGTAAAGTGTCTAAATTATTGAAATTAGTCTTATTTGCTGATGACACTGATATTTTTTGTTCAGGGGATGACTTAAATCAGTTGCAGGAAGTCATTATGGAAGGAATGAGTAAACTAAATACTTGGTTTGACTATAATAAATTGTCATCAAACCTGACTAAGACTAAGTTAATGCTGTTTGGAAAGAGGACACGTGAAACAAGGGTGCAGATACAAATTGATGGGGTGGATATTGAAAGGGTTTTTGAAATAAAATTCCTTGGAGTTACAGTTGACTATCAACTTAACTGGAAATCACAAATAAAACATGTACAATCTAAGCTGTCAAGAAGTATCTCAGTAATAAATAAAGCAAAGCAGGTTCTGGATCACAAATCACATTCTCATTAGTCTTACCCAGGGGTCGGCAACCTTTACCACTCAAAGAGCCATTTTGGCAAGTTTCACAAATTAAAGAAAGTAATGGGAGCCACAAAAAAAATTTAAAATGAAAAACACCGCATACAAAGCTTTAATGCTTTGTGCTATGTTAACCAGGGGTCTCCGACACACGCACCGGCACGCACTTTAATGTGGAAATTTGATGTTAGTGCAGCCCGCGAGTTTTGAATGAATGGCGCTTGATAGCGTCATACTTGCCAACCCTCTCATTTTTCCCGGGAGACTCCCGAATATCAGAGCGTGATGACGCTGCATTTGGCGCCCTCTACAGTCTGCCCTAACAGTGTACCTGCTCGACCACACGTAAAATGCAATTTCAGCTTGCTCACGTAAGTGACAGCAAGGCGTACTAGCTCAGTAGCCACACATCTTACACTGACGGTACCAATACCCAGAATCCCATGCAGCCCTAACTCTTCCGCTCAACCAACGCACGGAGAGGGGGGGGGGGGGGGTTGATGTGTGGGGGGATTTGGTGGTAGCGGGGGTGTATAATGTAGACCGGAAGAGTTAGGGCTGCATGGGATTCTGGGTAATGGTTGTGTTGTGTTTATGTTGTGTTACGGTGGGATATTCTCCAGAAATGTGTTTTTCATTCTTTTTTGGTGTGGGTTCACAGTGTGGCGCATATTTGTAACTTAACAATGTTAAAGTTGTTTGATACGGCTACCGTCAGTGTAAGCTGTGTGGCTGATGACTAAGTATGCTTTGCTGTCTCCTGTGTGTGCAAGTAATAACAACATGCAACATGTGGCTGGACTGGCACGCTGTATGTAAATGCTATAGAGGGCAATTACTGCAGTGCAATTAGAGCACGCCCTTTATTTAGTAATTAGAGTGTAAATGGGATTATTGTTACCCTGGGAGTAATCTATGAGAGACACTGAGATCCATAATTCTCCTGGGAAAATCGGGGGTGTCGGCACGTATGTAGCTGAGCCGCATCAGAGTGGTCAAGGAGCCGCATGCGGCTCCGGAGCCGCGGGTTGCCGACCCCTGGTCTTACCATACTTAACCTACTGTGTGGAAGTCTGGGGGAATAATTACAAAAGCTCATTAAACTCAATAACTATACTTCAGAAAAGAGCTGTAAGCATCATCAACAAGGTTGGCTATCTGGACCATACTCACTCACTATTCTTACAGTCAAAAATATTGAAATTTAATGATATTATTTTGTATCAAACTGCACAAATAATGTATAAAGCCAAAATAAATAAACTCCCAGGAAGCATTCCAGAGGGGGGTTATCATTTAAGGAGGAATTTAAATTTCAAAATGCTTAGTTATAGAACGACCATTAAAAGTTTTTGTAGTTCAATTTGTGGAGTGAAACTATGGAATGGTTTGAATGTGGAGTTAAAGCAATGTCCAAACATAAACCAGTTTAAAAAGAAGTATAGGTCCACGGTATTCCAGAGGTACAGAGATGAAGAAGGGGTTTGATATTATAAATAAAGGTAATATAAAGAGAGAAAGCTGAAATGTTGATATTAGTATCACAAATATTTGTCTTTAAATCAGGGGTCGCCAAACCGTTGATCGCGATCGACGAGTCGCAAAGATATTTTTTTTAAAATTTGACTCATTTGTCACTGGCCTCAGGCACATTACAAAAAAACTCAACAAAAAACACAAGCAAAAATTGGGAAAACAGCAAGAAGCAAGATGGTGACATCAGCCAACAATAACACAGAGGAATTTTTTTTTTTTTTTTTTTTTTTTTTTTTTTAATATATATATATATATACATACATACACATGTTTTATATATACAAAGTTGTCCCATGGGTAGATCTTGGGCACGAAAAGGTTGGTGACAACTTCTTTAAATTATTATTGTCAATTGAATTTTGACAGCTTTGAATTTTGATTGATTGTGATTTATCGCAGTTGCTTAACTTTAATCGACAAAGTTGCCTCGGGGATACTCCACCAGCGTTGTTTGTCGTCCACTGCAGGTTGTCTGTGTACTCGTAGCTTTCCTGCTAGCGGCTGCCTCAAAAACATGTTTTGCTTTTTGATGGTATTTTTAAACATTGTGTGCTTTTTGCAAGAGGATTCGTATATAATTCAATTGACACATATTACCTAGATTTTAACTAAAGTACCATCAAAATGTAATTTGAAGCAAAATGTGCCACCAAGCACACCATCTTTGCACTAACTATGCATTGACCCGATCACTGACTGTACAGCTTATTTATTTTGTGAATAATATCTGTGTTAGTACATGATTAATGGAATAATGTTTTGTTTAATCACATGCATTAACACATTCACATTGACAGCCCTAGCTTAAATATACATAACTGTTTTTAGCCTTTATACAACATTTAATGATATTGTTGCCCCTAGTTAGTCACTCTTTTTTTGTAATATTTTATATATTACTTTAAAGTCTTTATTTTTCCTTTAACACAATATTTTCCCTCATGTTTGCTTATTAGTATTTTATTCTTTTAAAACCCTTTCCTTCTTTTCTTACCTTCATCACTGCATAAGCTGTCAATCCATTGCAACATCGTCCGTCTTTTTTCGTTCATTAGAAATTGGTGACACTAAAAAAGAAAGAAAGTGAACAAAACGGTAATAATGTCGATGTGAAAATGGGGTAGGATCAAATAAGTTCTGCTTCTTTGTACTTTTCGGAGAAGTTGAATTGTGCAAATGTATAGTGTAACTGTAAACTATACTTTGAAACATTTATTTCTTGAACATTTTGGTTGAATTCCAAATTGCTTTCGGTCTCCCCTTAGAGGGGTACGGGTTACCCTCATATGCGGTCCTCTCCAAGGTTTCTCATAGTCATTCACATTGACGTCCCACTGGGGTGAGTTTTTCCTTGCCCGTATGTGGGCTCTGTACCGAGGATGTCGTTGTGGCTTGTACAGCCCTTTGAGACACTTGTGATTTAGGGCTATATAAATAAACATTGATTGATTGATTGATATTGGGTTGTTTGTGTTACAGAAGAGTGTGGGGTGCTGCTGCTGTGGCATCATACCATTTCCATGATCACTAGTGGTAATGGTGTGGCTATGTATGTGTGTAGTGTGCACGTGTATGTACTGTATATATCTATAATTTATGTACATACAAGTTCATTAAATTTGTACATAGAGTGAACAGGTAGTTCTAGCTCAGAGTAATGTATGATTGAAAGAAAAGAGGTGGAATTAAATAAGTGTAAACTTCTTCTCACTCCTTTTCAAATATGTAAAAAAAAAATTAAAAAAAAGAAAGTCCAATGCTCATTTATTTTTGTTTTTTATTCTCCATTGTTTTCATTTTGTTATAATGGCTGTTATAGCACTGTATTGGATCAGGCTTGCTCTTGTTTTTTTTGCATATTTGAAATAAAAATATATCAATCAATCAATCAATCCCAATATGCAGACCACAGCGGGAGGCAGAGTGCAGGTAAAAAGGTATGTAATGCTTCAACCAAAAATGAACAAAAGGAAGAGCAAATGAAGCATATAGGGATGGCTATGCAAAACGACAGTAAAACTGAACTGGCTACAAAGTAAACAGAAACTGAATGCTGGACGACAGCAAAAACTTACTGTGTCCACAATGGGTATAATGTTTTTACCCACACGTCTATGCTGACACGTGCGCAGGTAAGGTAAGGCACCTGTCCTGTCCTGTGTGTGTGTGAGTGAGTGTGTGTGTGCGACGTGGTGTGGTGCGTGGAGGTGGGAAGGTGCAAGGCTGATGGTTTCCCACGGGGGTCTTCCCCCCGCGTCTTCTCATTGGTCCACTACACGCGACCTGCGCCAGGAGGTGGGGGTGCGCTGAGGCGCGTGCCGCTGCTTTAAAGCGGACGTCGCGTCTCGAGGCTGCACACGACAAGTCCCCCGCGCACGCGACCGTGCTCGTCACGCAGCTGTGGAAAAGTCCACGTAGAACTTTTTTTTTCTTTTTGTGCAGAAACCAAACCAAAAAAATAAAAAATAAAAATGGACGTCCTTGGCGTGGCAGACTGGTGCGGTAGTGAGGACCAAGACCCACGCGTCTGGCTCGCTCCCACGCAGGCTTCTGGCACCTGCGAGGCACGCGACTCTCCTGCGGACTACACGGACCACTCGCCCTGCTCCAGCGCGGGATCTTTCCACGGTGAGGACCTCCACCCGATCTCATAATAATCATCATCGTGTCACCTATTATTATTAACTTGGGTGTTAAGTTCCTGTTATAAACTTTCATACAGTATTTTATTTTGAAGGCGCTAAGAGCGGAAGGGGAGTTTTGGAAGCGAACGGAATAAAGTGGTCCTGTTTGTTATTTGAGGACCACTTTTAATTAGGGATGTCCGATAATGGCTTTTTGCCGATATTCCGAAATTGTCCAACTCTTAATTACCGACACCGATATCAACCGATACTGATATATACAGTCGTGGAATTAACACATTATTATGCCTAATTTGGACAACCAGGTATGGTGAAGATAAGGTCCTTTTTAAAAAAAAAAATTGATAAAATAAAATAAGATAGATACATTTCAAAAAATATATTGAATAAAAAAGAAAGTAAAACAATATAAAAACAGTTACATAGAAACTAGTACTTAATGAAAACGAGTAAAATTAACTGTTAAAGGTTAGTACTATTAGTGGAGCAGCAGCACGCACAATCATGTGTGCTTACGGACTGTATCCCTTGCAGACTGTATTGATATATATTGATATATAATGTAGGAAGCAGAATATTAATAACAGAAAGAAACAACCCTTTTGTGTGAATGAGTGTGAATGCGGGAGGGAGTTTTTTTTGGGTTGGTGCACTAATTGTAAGTGTATCTTGTGTTTTTTATGTTGATTTAATTAAAAACAATAAAAATAAAAAAACGATACAGATTTTTTTTTTTAAAACGATACCGATAATTACCGATATTACATTTTTTAAAGCATTTATCGGCCGATACTACCGGACATTTCTACTTTTAATCCGTTCGCTTCCCAAAACTCCAACGGGGTCACACCACTTCCGCTCTTAGCGCCTTCAAAATAAGAGCTCAAGACATATACTATATGACAAGCTTATAACAGGAACTTAACATCACTAAAAGAGTCCATAAAAAAAATGGGTTACAATTGCTTGAACTTGTGCTCGATGTTCCGCGCAGAGAGCGACTCCTCGGGTCACCTCAGCCCTCCGAGCTACAGGAAAGCGCCCGCCAGTCCGTCCCGCTCCTCCGCGCTCAAAGTCCGGGACCTGTGCCGCCTGCAGGGCATCGTGGTCAGCGGGGCCGAGGAGGAGGATGCGCCGCAGCGCGCCCCCTCGGGCAAGCCCGGCAACGGCGTGCAGAGGCAGAGACGCGTGGCCGCCAACGCCCGGGAGAGGCGACGCATGCACGGCTTGAACCACGCCTTCGACGCGCTCCGCAGCGTCATCCCGGCCCTGGACGACGACAAGAAACTGTCCAAGTACGACACCCTGCAGATGGCGCAGATTTACATCAACGCGCTGGCGGAGCTCCTGCAGGGCCCCGCGTCGCCCCGCAAGGGTGAGGGGACTCACCCGGGGCCAGAGGGCCACCTGGCCGCGCACATTGACGCCATATCTCTGGGAGCGGATGTCTCCTCCTCCTCCTCGCCCTCGTCGTCCTCCAGCACCCCGGCCCCGCGGTTGGAGTCGCCCCGCAGCGACGGAGAGTTTTCCCCGCACTCCCACTTCAGTGACTCGGACGAGATGCTGGTGGAGCTCCAGTCCAGTGAGGAGGACGAGCTCGCTGAGCTGAACTTGCCCACTCAGCACATTATGTCTTTCTAAATGATTTTTTTTTTTTTTGTTCTCAATATTTTTTATCAGCCCATCATCACCTGTGTCAATCACCTCGCAGCCAGTTTTGCTTCAAAATGTATTTTTTAATTTTTTTTACATCAAAATGATACAATTTCCCGTTACCATAGAGACGCCTCATTGCCATTTTTGCTCCTACACCCCCCCAAAAAAATATTCCACAATTTTTGTAAATTTCTTGAATATTTTTGTTTGCAACTCCAAAAGTTTATGATGTGCACTTTAAAACAGTAATAATGACAAATGATTTCTTTCTTTTGTTCTGTTTTTTTGTCTTGTTTGCTATAGCATAGTACTGCCAAGTCTACCGATAGCCTATTTAATGTATAGCCATCATCATGTATTCTTTTTTTTTTTATTCTGACAAAAACAAAGTGTCTTTTGCTTTCACTGGATGAGATTAATTGACATGTATTTATTGCTGATATGTTTTTGTTTTTTTGTTCGTTTTAGTTGACTTTTCTGGAAAAGTTATAATTTTTGCCATTTACTGTTCGTTCATTTTAATGTTTTAAAACTTTGGAAATAAATAAAAATAAAAAAATTACATGAGATTTATTTATGTTTATTTGTTTTTGTTGTGCTTTTTTTTTTTAACAAAGAAAAATAATTTGCAAACGTCACACCAAATAGATATTTATACAATAATACCCGTGTAAACTCAAAATTACTTAAGGCCCAATATTTATTTTGGTCATATTTATTTAAATTGGCCATATTTTCGTTTTAATATAATAATGCTCATATAGGCATCGATGTCAGACCCTAAACAAAACGTTTAACATTCTGAAATACATAAAGGCCTATTAATTTTGTATTTGTATTTATCGAACTAAGTCCATTTAGCTGGTTAACGTATACCATTTTTTTCTGCACTTGTAATGTCAATAATTGTTTTCTACAGGCCTTTAAAAATATAATCCTGTAGGCCTCATTCGCAATAATTTTTGTTCAGATAATAATTTAAGCATATTAATAGAGCTGCAAAAGTGTGTTGCAGTGACAATGAATGCATTATTTAACCATTCAGTGCATTTACCATATAGCTAAAAATGTAATTGTGCATGCATTTGTATATTTAAGTTTTTTTCATAACGACAATGAGCTCGAGTCCATGCACAAACGCTAGTTAAACATTTTTGTTTTATGTGTTTTACTAATCAGTGCATTTATCATAACATAACATTTAATTTTAATCAGGTAGATGCCAATGGCAATACATATATATATATATATATATATATATATATATATATATATATATATATATATATATATATATATATATATATATATATATATATATATATATATATATACATATATATATATATATGTATATGTATATATATATATATGTATGTATATATATATGTATATGTATATATATATATATATATATATATATATATATATATATATATATATATATATATATATATATATATATATATACACACATATACAAATATATATACACATATATATATACAAATATACATATATATAATATATATATTATATACATATATATATATGTATACGTGTATATATATATGTGTGTATATATATATATATATATATATATATATATATATATGTGTGTGTGTGTTTGTGTGTGTGTATGTATATATATATATATATATATATATATATATATATATATATATATATATATGTATATATATATATATGTATATATATATATATATATATATATATATATATATATATATATATATATATATATATATATATACACATATACATATATATATGTATACAATATATATATTATATAAATAAATCAATATAAATATAAAATATACATATATATATGTAAATGTGTATATATGATAAATAAATGGGTTATACTTGTATAGCGCTTTTCTACCTTCAAGGTACACAAAGCGCTTTGACAGTATTTCCACATTCACCTATTCACACACATTCACACACTGATGGCGGGAGCTGCCATGCAAGGCGCTAACCAGCAGCCATCAGGAGCAAGGGTGAAGTGTCTTGCCCAAGGACACAACAGACGTGACTAGGATGGTAGAAGGTGGGGATTGAACCCCAGTAACCAGCAACCCTCCGATTGCTGGCACGGCCACTCTACCAACTTCGCCATGCCGCCCCTATATATGTATACATATATATATGTATATGTGTATATATACGTGTATATATATGTATGTGTATATATATATATATATATATATATATATATATATATATATATATATATATATATATATATATATATATATATATATATATATACACATATAATTAAAAAAAAATGTGACAGTTGTAAATGTAGATTAATGTGTGTTTTTGTGCATTTATCATTCCTGCGAATTTGTCTTCAAAATTATATTCCAATGGTATTTATTTTGTATATAAGCACATAAAAGTTATGTAAAGGCGCGCCATATGTCGTATGCGCGCCTGCGTGTTTGTGTTACGTTTTGGGTGCGTCGGGAAAATGCAGACATTAAAGTCCCCAACTAACTCCTAGCTGCTTTGTTTCTCCCTTTTTAAAAAAAAAATCATTTCATGAGCTGTTCCTACGTCGTGCGTGAGTTGAATGAAAGCGTACTGCTCCAGAGAGGAGAGTGCATTCTTTTTTCTTTTTCTCTTCTTTTTTTTTTTTTTTTTTTAGAAGCTTTTGTGGAGCACGCGGAGGTGTTGGATGGCCCGAGTGCAGCACGCGCTGTCAGCTGGTGAGCGCTCGTGGGTCTCCTAGGGGACACACACACACACACACACACACACACACTTACACTCATGTGGACACACGCACTTCCACCTGCTGCATGACACCCCCCCCCCCCTTTCTTTTTTTCTTTTTTTTTTTTCCACAACTCATCACAAAGTTTCTAAAGGGTGTGGCAAACTTACACAAACACACACACAAAAAAAAGTATCAAAAATGGTCATTCATTATTCATGAGGTCTACCTGAAACTACCTGTCATGCTCTCAGCCAATCACAGCCCAGCACCCTCCTTCATTATTAAGTAGATGATAATACCAGAGTCTATTAGGACATGATGACATCTGCAGTCTGCTTCTGTGCACAAGTCATATCACATTTCTCAAAACACATCGCAGATTATTAAAATATGAGCTTTGGTCGACATCGCATGATGCAACTTTATGGCTTCTAGTAAAGGAGTCTCAAACTTAATTGAATACCATCCCTACAGCTGGTGGCAGAATTGTTATCTTTTTTTTTTTTTTCATTTATTTATTTATTTCAGGCAATGACATAAAGAAGTACAAGTTGAAAAAACATAATAATATAAATTAATATAGTGCATGATTGTCCAGTTTTGCCTGAAAGGGAGTGGGAAGAAGATAATGTATTTAATCCCACCCCCAGTTCTCCATTCAGTGATTATTCACATGAGTTTCACTCCTACTGTGTTCAAGGATTATAATACAGATGTTGTATCATAGTGGCATTACCACAGGTAACAATAATTATTACACTGTAACAATAATTTGTACCAACAATGTAGGAATAATGAATATAGCAACAATGGTAATCGACAACATAGCAATAATAGTAAGGAAACATTGAGCACATGTTAACACTTTGAGACAGAGTACAGCAGTAGGTCAAATTAAAGACCCTCATCTCTATATTTGAACCAGACCCCATGTTTGTATAATAGTTGAAATCGATTAATAGTTTGGCATTGCTTGTGTTGTAAATCCAGTTTGTTCCATATAGTTTTACTCCGCATACAGACACACAAAAACGTTTACGAGTGGTTCGAGCTCTCGGCAATAAGAAATATCCAAAGCCTCTCAAGTTATGAGACTGCACTCGTCTTATAAAAAAAACGTTGTAGATTAGGCGGCAATAATTTGTTAAATGCTTTATATAAGATTATTAATGTATTATATTTAACAAGGTCATCAAATTTGAGCAACTTTAATTGCATAAACAGATTATGAGTATGTTCTAAATAACCAACGTTGTGAATGATCCGCACTGCTCTTTTCTGTAATATGATCAGAGGATGAATTGTGTTATGGTAAGTATTCCCCCATACTTCAACACAGTATGTAAGGTATGGGAGTACCAAGGTGCAGTATAGAGTACGGAGTGCATTTTCATTGAGGTATAGTTTTGCTTTGTTTATAATTGAGAGGCTTTTGGAGATTTTTGTTTTAATGTGTCTGACATGAGGTTTCCATGATAGTTTACTATCAATTATTACTCCCAAAAATGTATTCTCATTTACGATTTCAATTTGGGTACCATCAATACTTATTTTCTGTTCAGACATTATGTTGCGATTTCCAAACATCACTATCTTAGTTTTATTTGTATTCAAAGATAATTTATTTGTGTCCATCCATTTTTTTTACTATGTTTAGTTCTGTGTTGACTGTATTTATGAGCATCATGCTGTGGAGTTGTTTTTCAGCAGCAGGAACTGGGAGACTAGTCAGGATAAAGGTAAAGATGAATGCAGCAATGTACAGAGACATCCTGGATGAAAACCAATGCTTCCTATTAGCATATGAAAATATGCTAGGATTAAGTAATTATTCATGTAAAATTGTATATTTTGACACTGTTGAGTTCCCCAGGAGATGTTCAGGAACACTTCGGTTTCTCTTTGTGTGTTTGATGTGCAGTCATTTTTTGCTGTTTGTTATTGTAATTATGTACATGTGATTTTTTTTGTTTGTTTGTTTGTTTGTTTGAATTGTTTTGCTAAAAATAAATACAAATATTTTTTTAAAAAAAACCTTATCACATTGCCATAATGGGTAATTGTGTGTAGAATTTTGAGGACAAAAAAATAATTTATCCAAGTTTGGGAAAAAGGCTGTGATATAACAACATGTGGAAAAAGTGAAGTACGGTGAATACTTGCCATGCAAGATGCATTCTGCTTTTGACCGTGGGAGAGCAGGAAGAGGAAGGGGGAAAGTTTGCGGTGAAATGTCTTGGAGGGCACTTTCATTAATTGACATTTTTACACACAGATCACGGGGCCCTTACCCACAGCGCGTTAATCTGCTCAGTTTGCTCTAAAATATTTAGCTATAGCAGCGCATGGTGTGCAGGGCGCTGTTACATAAGTTAGGTAGAGGGCCACAAAATATCGACGGAGTTTGAGACCCCTGCTAGTATCAGAGCTGTAAGATGGTATCTGTGTGAAAGGGAAGGTCAAAAAGACAGAACGCCAAACTGGTGTGTTGAAAGTAATTGTCCTCGTATCCCAGGGGTCACCAACGCGGTGCCCGCGGGCACCAGGTAGCCCGTAAGGACCAGATGAGTAGCCCGCCGGCCTGTTCTAAAAATAGCTCAAATAGCAGCACTTACCAGTGAGCTGCCTCTATTTTTTAAATTGTATTTATTTACTAGCAAGCTGGTCTCGCTTTGCTTGACATTTTTAATTCCAAGAGAGACAAAACTCAAATAGAATTTGAAAATCCAAGAAAATATTTTAAAGACTTGGTCTTCACTTGTTTGAATAAATTCATTAATTTTTTTAGTTTGCTTCTTATAACTTTCAGAAAGACAATTTTAGAGAAAAAAGACAACCTTAAAAAATATTTTAGGATTTTTAAACACATATACCTTTTTACCTTTTAAATTCCTTCCTCTTCTTTCCTGACAATTTAAATCAATGTTCAAGTCAATTTATTTTTTCTATTGTAAAGAATAATAAATAAATTTTAATTTAATTATTCATTTTAGCTTCTGTTTTTTCGACGAAGAATATTTGTGAAATATTTCTTCAAACGTATTATGATTAAAATTCAAAAAAATATTCTGGCAAATCTAGAAAATCTGTAGAATCAAATTTAAATCTTATTTCAAAGTCTTTTGAATTTCTTTGAAAATTTTTGTTCTGGAAAATCTAGAAGAAATAATGATTTGTCTTTGTTAGAAATATAGCTTGGTCCAATTTGTTATATATTCTAACAAAGTTTAGATTGGATTTTAACCTATTTAAAACATGTCATCAAAATTCTAAAATTAATCTTAATCAGGAAAAATGACTTATGATGTTCCATAAATTCTTTTTTTTAAAGTTTTTCTCTTCTTTTTTTCGGTTGAATTTTGAATTTTAAAGAGTCGAAATTGAAGATAAACTATGTTTCAAAATTTAATTGTCATTTTTTTCGTGTTTTCTCCTCTTTTAAACAGTTCAATTAAGTGTAAATATCATTAATTATTAATAATAACATAGCGTTAAAGGTAAATTGAGCAAATTGGCTATTTCTGGCAATTTATTGAAGTGTGTATCAAACTGGTAGCCCTTCGCATTAATCAGTACCCAAGAAGTAGCCCTTGGTTTCAAAAAGGTTGGTGACCCCTGTCTTATCCTGTCCTGACGCCATCTAGTGGCTGCATGTGTGAGTGCACACAAATGCACACATAATAAAAACTCCAAAATCAAATGCAGGTACAGGCGATTAAATGCTTATTTTAGGAGTCAGATGCATCGAGGGAGGGAGGTTTGTGTCATGTTGTCCTCATACAGAAACCCTATTAAAACAAAAATATATATTTCTTCCCCCCATCTTTTTCTATTTTCATACATTTCTGAAAAAGCACCAGGGACATAAAAAAAAAAAACGTATTCCAAGAAAATACATGACAGTTATTTTCCTCTTTTAACAGCATTTTTAGAAAAAGCCCACATTCTTTAAACAATGAATAATACAAATCTGTAATTATAGCCAGGGTGTTTATTTACGTGAACCAGGTGTTGATTGGAAGCAGGCAATAATTGGACAAAGGCTCCCAACTCACACACGGTCCCTCGCCACATCACGCTTCCAAGTTGTCAATATTACTAATATTTGAGAAGACATGCAATCAATTTACTTCCAGGTGTTTTTGGAGTAAATACAAAAAAAAACACTGGGAAGTTGCCTACAGCCACAGCTGTTAATGCCAGTGCTTTGTGGCCCAGCGCTAATTGGGGGCCTAGTTGTCTCAATAAGACACTGGTCAGTTCATTAAAACCTCTAAAGGCTTAGTGGCCACATGCGTGGACAGCACCTTTAAAGCTCTTATTTCCAAAATTGTGTACACTACTGAATTGGGGTCTTATGGCCGCTTATGTGGACACTTATACTGCCATCTAGTGGTGTCAGAAGAGTATAACATACAATGTAATTTGGAAAAAAAAAGTGTAAAAATAAGAATTCATCATCAGCCGTTGTCAGTCCACTGCTGGACGGAAGCCTCAGCATGTTTCTGCCATAGTGAACGATCTCTCTTGGCGTACTCTTCATGCTGGTTATTGGCCTACACCTTCCACGCTGGCTTGGTGCGGATTGGAAGGGGTATTTTATATTAGAGATCCTTCTCATAGACTAATTGCCTTACTGGGCTGTTGAACTTAGTCTGTCCTGTTGGTTGTCCGCGCCCCAATTACCAAGGGACCCGCTCAGCTTTATGGCGCTGACCACCCGCCAGTCACAAGAGAAGGTGCAAACGGTTCTTTGTGTGCATTTTATAGACGTTAGTTGGGACTCACTAACCCCACACACAACCTCCCATCTCATGCCTGGATGTAGTTTAACGTCATACCCAGGACATAATAAGAATTAGCATGTCACTAAACATGAAGTACACATTTGTGTACTTATGGACTAAGTACATCATATCAAAAGATGATTATTAGTTTTTATTCTAATTAGGGTCCAATAAGCCCAAATAGCAAAGAGAAATAAAAAAAAAAGCATGTAAACAAACAGCTTGGGCCTTAAGAGGTTAAAAAGAGGCATTATTATTATCATTATCAGTAGAGACTCCTCCCACCCCCACCAAGGACTGTTTTCACTGCTGAACTCTGGAAAGAGGTTCCGCAGCCTCCGTAGCAGAACCTCCAGGTTCTGTAACAGCTTCTTCCCTCAGGCCACGAGACTCTTGAACGCATCATAATAATTCCCTCAATTCCCCCCAAAAAACGTATTAACTCGCTGGACTATAAAGACAATATAACATACATCCGTAAACGTGGATGCATATGCAAAAGTGCAATATATTTATCCGTATCTATTTATATATGCACCTTATTGCTTATTTATCCTGCACTACCACGAGCTAATGCATCGAAATTTCGTTCTTATCTGTACTGTAAAGTTCAAATCTGAACGACAATAAAGGAAGTCTAAGTCTAAGTCTATTATTGGGACATGCTGTCATATGGCTTTAAAGGCCTACTGAAAGCCACTACTACCGACCACGCAGTCTGATACTTTATATATCAATGATGAAATGTTAACATTGCAACACATGCCAATACGGCCGGGTTAGATTAGTAAAGTGCAATTTTAAATTTCCCGCTAAACTTCCGGTTGAAAACGCCTTTGGATGATGACGTATGCGCGTGACGTAGCCAGTGAAACAGAAGTATCGGTACCCCATTGAATCCAATACAAAATAGCTCTGTTTTCATCTCATAATTCCACAGTATTCTGGACATCTGCGTTGGTGAATCTTTTGCAATTTGTTTAATGAACAATGAAGACTGCAAAGAAGAAAGTTGTAGGTGGGATCGGTGTATTAGTGGATGGCTCCAGCAACACAACCAGGAAGACTTTGACTCGGATAGCAGACGCGCTAGCCGACGCTAGCCACCGACCGCACGGATGATCGTGGTGAAGACCTTCATCCTTCCGTCGATCGCTGGAACGCAGGTGAGCACGGGTGTTGATGAGCAGATGAGGGCTGGCTGGCGTAGGTGGAGTGCTAATGTTTTTATCATAGCTCTGTGAGGTCCCGTTATACTAAGTTAGCTTCAATGGCGTCGTTAGCAACAGCATTTTTAAGCTTCGCCAAGCTGGAAAGCATTAACCGTGTATTTACATGTTCATGGTTTAATAGTATTGTTGATTTTCTGTCTATCCTTCCAGTCAGGGGTTTATGTATTTTGCTTCTATCTGCATTTGAGCCCGATGCTATCACGTTAGCTCCCTAGCTAAGTTAGCTTCAATGGCGTCGTTAGCAACAGCGTTGTTAACCTTCGCCAGGCTGGAAAGCATTAACCGTGTATTTACATGTCCCTGGTTTAATAGTATTGTTGATCTTCTGTCTATCCTTCCAGTCAGGGATTTATTTCTTTTGTTTCTATATGCAGTTAAGCACGATGCTATCACGTTAGCTCCGTAGCTAAAGTGTTTCGTCGATGTGGTCGGCCCTAAACTCTGGAACACTCTGCCCCTCCATGTTCAAACTGCTCCCACAGTGGAGTGTTTTAAGTCTCGTCTTAAGACCCACTTTTATTCTTTGGCTTTTAACACTACGTGAGTTGTGTGGTCTTCTGTCCTCTGTTGTCCTGTGTGGTTAGGGTTAGGGTTATAAATTGTGATGTCTATTTTACTGTTTTAATTGGTTTTACCCTTTAAAATAGTTTTTAATCATATTTATTTTTTATATTGTCTATGTATTGGTTTTCTATTCATTTATTCTTTGTTTTTATTCAGTCATTGGTGTAGCATAATATTGTTTTTAATATTATTTTTAATATCGTTTTTAATATTGTTTTTAATATTGTTTTTAACATGACTGTGCAGCACTTTGGAAACATTCTTGTTGTGTAAATGTGCTATATAAATAAAGTGGATTGGATTGGATTGGATTGGATGTATTGTCGTGGAGATAAAAGTCACTGTGAATGTCCATTTCGCCTTCTCGACTCTCATTTTCAAGAGGATATACCTGTAGTATCCGAGGTGGTTTAAAATACAAATCCGTGATCCACAATAGAAAAAGGAGAGAGTGTGGAATCCAATGAGCCAGCTTGTACTTAAGTTACGGTCAGAGCGAAAAAAGATATGTCTTGCACTGCATTCTAGTCATTCACTCTAACGTTCCTCATCCACAAATCTTTCATCCCTGCTCAAATTAATGGGGTAATCGTCGCTTTCTCGGTCCGAATCGCTCTAGCTGCATCGTAAACAATAGGAAAATGTGAGGAGCTGTTCAATTGACTACGTCACGCGTCAGGGGCAAGGCTTTTTTTTTATCAGATACCAAAAGTTGCGATCTTTATCGTCGTTGTTCTCTATTAAATCCTTTCAGCAAAAATATGGCAATATCGCGAAATGATCAAGTATGACACATAGAATGGATCTGCTATCCCCGTTTGAATAAAAAAAAATCATTTCAGTAGGCCTTTAAAGTTGTGTAACTGCACAACAACCACATGCATGTTCTTTTGTCTAAATTCCCTACATAAAAACACTGTTTACTGAAGCCAAATGAATATCAACTGGTTTGAAGCATGAGAGGGCAGAGAACAACAGGTGGGAAGCCGATCAGGCGGAGGTTACACACACACATACAAGCGCATACATGTATTATTCATGCATGGCCGTTATGAAAAATAACACAGCAGTTAAGTTAGAACCTGACACGCGTGGATGGAAAAGACCTTCATTGTCTGCGACTTATTTTGCAGAAGACCCACATTGTGCTGTTGTGTGTTGGCGTGTCTGGTTGGAGGGGCGTGCTCAGCGTGCGCTCGCTTCAATATATTCACAATATCTGCATTCCAACGCTCGCCTTTTGACGAGAAAGAGAAAGTCGCATGCATACGAGACGAGTCCGCCGCATGTTATCCAAAAGAAGGCGCACATGCAGGTCTCTCTGGGGACCCCCCGAGACAAAAGGCAGAACTGGGCCGTAGTGTCCATCTGCTGTCCAACGGAGAGGGAGGCGGAATAATGACAGTGAAGGAAAACACTTTGATACTCTTTATAGTGCTGCAGGGTGGAATCTAGTCTCATTTTTACACATATGTCACTGTTGGTGTCATGACTCGCATTAAACATTTACGCCTCAAACAAGCGTGGTGGAATGATCTGCTTTGGTGGGAAAAGTTTGGCCCTAAAATGTTTCCCCAGAGTCGAGCAAAGTATAGCAGAAAGCAGCATATCATGCACTGTCTTGACTTAAGACGGGGGTCTGCAACCATGCGGCTCTTTAGTGCCGCCCGAGTGGCTCCCTGGAGCTTTTTAGAAAATGTATGAAAATAGAAAAAGATGGGGGGAAGAAATATATATTTTTGTTTAAATAGGGTTTCTGTATGAGGACAACATGACACAAACCTCCCTAATTGTTGGAAATCCCACTGTTTATATCAAACATGATTCTCTGATGAGAGTATTTGGCGAGCACCGTTTTGTCCTACTATATTTGGTGGTCATTGAACTCAACGTAGTTTGTTTACATGTATAACTTTCTTCAACGACGCCAGAGGAAGACATATCTTAGGCAACTCATTTTTTGTCTCATTTTGTCCACCAAACTGTTTATGCTGTGCGTGAATGCACAAAGGTGAACTTTGTTGATGTTATTGACTTGTGTGGAGTGCTTATCAAGCATATTGAACTCAACATAGTTTGTTTACATGCATAACTTTCTTCAACGACGCCAGAGGAAGACATATCTTAGGCAACTCATTTTTTGTCTCATTTTGTCCACCAAACTGTTTATGCTGTGTGTGAATGCACAAAGGTGAACTTTGTTGATGTTATTGACTTGTGTGGAGTGCTTATCAAGCATATTGAACTCAACGTAGTTTGTTTACATGCATAACTTTCTTCAACGACGCCAGAGGAAGACATATCTTAGGCAACTCATTTTTTGTCTCATTTTGTCCACCAAACTTTTTATGCTGTGCGTGAATGCACAAAGGTGAACTTTGTTGATGTTATTGACTTGTGTGGAGTGCTTATCAAGCATATTGAACTCAACGTAGTTTGTTTACATGCATAACTTTCTTCAACGATGCCAGAGGAAGACATATCTTACGCAACTCATTTTTTGTCTCATTTTGTCCACCAAACTGTTTATGCTGTGCGTGAATGCACAAAGGTGAACTTTGTTGATGTTACTGACTTGTGTGGAGTGCTTATCAAGCATATTGAACTCAACGTAGTTTGTTTACATGTATAACTTTCTTCAACGACACGAGAGGAAGACATATCTTATGCAACTCATTCTTTGTCTCATTTTGTCCACCAAACTTTTCATGCTGTGCGTGAATGCACAAAGGTGAACTTTGTTGATGTTATTGACTTGTGTGGAGTGCTTATCAAGCATATTGAACTCAACGTAGTTTGTTTACATGCATAACTTTCTTCAACGATGCCAGAGGAAGACATATCTTAGGCAACTCATTTTTTGTCTCATTTTGTCCACCAAACTGTTTATGCTGTGCGTGAATGCACAAAGGTGAACTTTGTTGATGTTACTGACTTGTGTGGAGTGCTTATCAAGCATATTAAACTCAACGTAGTTTGTTTACATGTATAACTTTCTTCAACGACACGAGAGGAAGACATATCTTATGCAACTCATTCTTTGTCTCATTTTGTCCACCAAACTTTTTATGCTGTGCGTGAATGCACAAAGGTGAACTTTGTTGATGTTATTGACTTGTGTGGAGTGCTTATCAAGCATATTGAACTCAACGTAGTTTGTTTACATGCATAACTTTCTTCAACGATGCCAGAGGAAGACATATCTTAGGCAACTCATTTTTTGTCTCATTTTGTCCACCAAACTGTTTATGCTGTGCGTGAATGCACAAAGGTGAACTTTGTTGATGTTACTGACTTGTGTGGAGTGCTTATCCAGCATATTGAACTCAACGTAGTTTGTTTACATGTATAACTTTCTTCAACGACGCCAGAGGAAGACATATCTTAGGCAACTCATTTTTTGTCTCATTTTGTCCACCAAACTGTTTGTGCTGTGCGTGAATGCACAAAGGTGAACTTTGTTGATGTTACTGACTTGTGTGGAGTGCTTATCAAGCATATTGAACTCAACGTAGTTTGTTTACATGCATAACTTTCTTCAACGACGCCAGAGGAAGACATATCTTAGGCAACTCATTTTTTGTCTCATTTTGTCCACCAAACTGTTTATGCTGTGCGTGAATGCACAAAGGTGAACTTTGTTGATGTTATTGACTTGTGTGGAGTGCTTATCAAGCATATTGAACTCAACATAGTTTGTTTACATGCATAACTTTCTTCAACGACGCCAGAGGAAGACATATCTTAGGCAACTCATTTTTTGTCTCATTTTGTCCACCAAACTGTTTATGCTGTGTGTGAATGCACAAAGGTGAACTTTGTTGATGTTATTGACTTGTGTGGAGTGCTTATCAAGCATATTGAACTCAACGTAGTTTGTTTACATGCATAACTTTCTTCAACGACGCCAGAGGAAGACATATCTTAGGCAACTCATTTTTTGTCTCATTTTGTCCACCAAACTTTTTATGCTGTGCGTGAATGCACAAAGGTGAACTTTGTTGATGTTATTGACTTGTGTGGAGTGCTTATCAAGCATATTGAACTCAACGTAGTTTGTTTACATGCATAACTTTCTTCAACGATGCCAGAGGAAGACATATCTTACGCAACTCATTTTTTGTCTCATTTTGTCCACCAAACTGTTTATGCTGTGCGTGAATGCACAAAGGTGAACTTTGTTGATGTTACTGACTTGTGTGGAGTGCTTATCAAGCATATTGAACTCAACGTAGTTTGTTTACATGTATAACTTTCTTCAACGACACGAGAGGAAGACATATCTTATGCAACTCATTCTTTGTCTCATTTTGTCCACCAAACTTTTCATGCTGTGCGTGAATGCACAAAGGTGAACTTTGTTGATGTTATTGACTTGTGTGGAGTGCTTATCAAGCATATTGAACTCAACGTAGTTTGTTTACATGCATAACTTTCTTCAACGATGCCAGAGGAAGACATATCTTAGGCAACTCATTTTTTGTCTCATTTTGTCCACCAAACTGTTTATGCTGTGCGTGAATGCACAAAGGTGAACTTTGTTGATGTTACTGACTTGTGTGGAGTGCTTATCAAGCATATTAAACTCAACGTAGTTTGTTTACATGTATAACTTTCTTCAACGACACGAGAGGAAGACATATCTTATGCAACTCATTCTTTGTCTCATTTTGTCCACCAAACTTTTTATGCTGTGCGTGAATGCACAAAGGTGAACTTTGTTGATGTTATTGACTTGTGTGGAGTGCTTATCAAGCATATTGAACTCAACGTAGTTTGTTTACATGCATAACTTTCTTCAACGATGCCAGAGGAAGACATATCTTAGGCAACTCATTTTTTGTCTCATTTTGTCCACCAAACTGTTTATGCTGTGCGTGAATGCACAAAGGTGAACTTTGTTGATGTTACTGACTTGTGTGGAGTGCTTATCCAGCATATTGAACTCAACGTAGTTTGTTTACATGTATAACTTTCTTCAACGACGCCAGAGGAAGACATATCTTAGGCAACTCATTTTTTGTCTCATTTTGTCCACCAAACTGTTTGTGCTGTGCGTGAATGCACAAAGGTGAACTTTGTTGATGTTACTGACTTGTGTGGAGTGCTTATCAAGCATATTGAACTCAACGTAGTTTGTTTACATGCATAACTTTCTTCAACGACGCCAGAGGAAGACATATCTTAGGCAACTCATTTTTTGTCTCATTTTGTCCACCAAACTGTTTATGCTGTGCGTGAATGCACAAAGGTGAACTTTGTTGATGTTACTGACTTGTGTGGAGTGCTTATCAAGCATATTGAACTCAACGTAGTTTGTTTACATGTATAACTTTCTTCAACGACACGAGAGGAAGACATATCTTATGCAACTCATTCTTTGTCTCATTTTGTCCACCAAACTTTTTATGCTGTGCGTGAATGCACAAAGGTGAACTTTGTTGATGTTACTGACTTGTGTGGAGTGCTTATCAAGCATATTGAACTCAACGTAGTTTGTTTACATGCATAACTTTCTTCAACGACGCCAGAGGAAGACATATCTTAGGCAACTCATTTTTTGTCTCATTTTGTCCACCAAACTGTTTATGCTGTGCGTGAATGCACGAAGGTGAACTTTGTTGATGTTATTGACTTGTGTGGAGTGCTTATGAAGCATATTGAACTCAACGTAGTTTGTTTACATGTATAACTTTCTTCAACGACACGAGAGGAAGACATATCTTATGCAACTCATTCTTTGTCTCATTTTGTCCACCAAACTTTTTATGCTGTGCGTGAATGCACGAAGGTGAACTTTGTTGATGTTATTGACTTGTGTGGAGTGCTTATGAAGCATATTGAACTCAACGTAGTTTGTTTACATGTATAACTTTCTTCAACGACACGAGAGGAAGACATATCTTATGCAACTCATTCTTTGTCTCATTTTGTCCACCAAACTTTTTATGCTGTGCGTGAATGCACAAAGGTGAACTTTGTTGATGTTATTGACTTGTGTGGAGTGCTTATCAAGCATATTGAACTCAACGTAGTTTGTTTACATGCATAACTTTCTTCAACGACGCCAGAGGAAGACATATCTTAGGCAACTCATTTTTTGTCTCATTTTGTCCACCAAACTGTTTATGCTGTGCGTGAATGCACAAAGGTGAACTTTGTTGATGTTATTGACTTGTGTGGAGTGCTTATCAAGCATATTGAACTCAACGTAGTTTGTTTACATGTATAACTTTCTTCAACGACACGAGAGGAAGACATATCTTATGCAACTCATTCTTTGTCTCATTTTGTCCACCAAACTTTTTATGCTGTGCGTGAATGCACAAAGGTGAACTTTGTTGATGTTATTGACTTGTGTGGAGTGCTTATGAAGCATATTGAACTCAACGTAGTTTGTTTACATGTATAACTTTCTTCAACGACACAAGAGGAAGACATATCTTATGCAACTCATTCTTTGTCTCATTTTGTCCACCAAACTTTTTATGCTGTGCGTGAATGCACAAAGGTGAACTTTGTTGATGTTATTGACTTGTGTGGAGTGCTTATCAAGCATATTGAACTCAACGTAGTTTGTTTACATGCATAACTTTCTTCAACGATGCCAGAGGAAGACATATCTTAGGCAACTCATTTTTTGTCTCATTTTGTCCACCAAACGTTTTATGCTGTGCGTGAATGCACAAAGGTGAACTTTGTTGATGTTACTGACTTGTGTGGAGTGCTTATCAAGCATATTGAACTCAACGTAGTTTGTTTACATGCATAACTTTCTTCAACGATGCCAGAGGAAGACATATCTTAGGCAACTCATTTTTTGTCTCATTTTGTCCACCAAACTGTTTATGCTGTGCGTGAATGCACAAAGGTGAACTTTGTTGATGTTACTGACTTGTGTGGAGTGCTTATCAAGCATATTGAACTCAACGTAGTTTGTTTACATGTATAACTTTCTTCAACGACACGAGAGGAAGACATATCTTATGCAACTCATTCTTTGTCTCATTTTGTCCACCAAACTGTTTATGCTGTGCGTGAATGCACAAAGGTGAACTTTGTTGATGTTATTGACTTGTGTGGAGTGCTTATCAAGCATATTGAACTCAACGTAGTTTGTTTACATGCATAACTTTCTTCAACGATGCCAGAGGAAGACATATCTTAGGCAACTCATTTTTTGTCTCATTTTGTCCACCAAACTTTTTATGCTGTGCGTGAATGCACAAAGGTGAACTTTGTTGATGTTATTGACTTGTGTGGAGTGCTTATCAAGCATATTGAACTCAACGTAGTTTGTTTACATGCATAACTTTCTTCAACGACGCCAGAGGAAGACATATCTTAGGCAACTCATTTTTTGTCTCATTTTGTCCACCAAACTGTTTATGCTGTGCGTGAATGCACAAAGGTGAACTTTGTTGATGTTACTGACTTGTGTGGAGTGCTTATCAAGCATATTGAACTCAACGTAGTTTGTTTACATGCATAACTTTCTTCAACGATGCCAGAGGAAGACATATCTTAGGCAACTCATTTTTTGTCTCATTTTGTCCACCAAACTGTTTATGCTGTGCGTGAATGCACAAAGGTGAACTTTGTTGATGTTACTGACTTGTGTGGAGTGCTTATCAAGCATATTGAACTCAACGTAGTTTGTTTACATGTATAACTTTCTTCAACGACACGAGAGGAAGACATATCTTATGCAACTCATTCTTTGTCTCATTTTGTCCACCAAACTTTTTATGCTGTGCGTGAATGCACAAAGGTGAACTTTGTTGATGTTATTGACTTGTGTGGAGTGCTTATGAAGCATATTGAACTCAACGTAGTTTGTTTACATGTATAACTTTGTTCAACGACACGAGAGGAAGACATATCTTATGCAACTCATTCTTTGTCTCATTTTGTCCACCAAACTTTTTATGCTGTGTGTGAATGCACGAAGGTGAACTTTGTTGATGTTATTGACTTGTGTGGAGTGCTTATCAAGCATATTTGGTCAGTGCATGACTTTAAGCTAATTGATGCTAACATGCTATTTAGGCTAGCTTTATGCCTTGTTTGTAGGTATATTTGAGTTCATTTAATTTCCTATGTCCTCTGTGTATTTCATTTATATCTGCATTTCTCATGACACATTATCTGTATGTAATATTGCCTGCATTTCTGATAGTGGTCTGTGTGCCGTTATAGACCACAGCAAACGTTACCCAGCTTGCAAAGATTGAAATAAATCAATTCGAAGTAGACATTCTGCCATTTCCTTTAACTTGGACACACACATCTATACCTAAGCCAGTAATTTAGAGGAGTTATCTCACCCACTGAGATGCTTGTGTTTTACTAATGTTTTCCAATGTTGTAAAAATGGGTAGAATAAATATTACTGTGGAAGTTGCCCTCCAGGGGGTTCTTTGGACCACCAAACACCGACATGAGAGCCTGGTTCAGGTTCACAATATAGTTTATTTTTCCCAATAATGTCTCTCTGTTACTTTTCAGCAATTGTCTTGTCGTGACTATCCGTCTTGCTCTCGCTCTTCCCAAGGTCCAACACCTCCCGGCTGCTGCCTTTTAACAGAGCGACAGGTGATTAGATAACCAGGCCCAGGTGGACCATCTACGCACCTGTCGCTGATCTTGAAGCCGGTCCTGGCACACCCCGCTTCGCTGCAGGTCCGCAGGCCACGCCCCCTCCACATACCTTCACCGCCAGACGCAGGCCGGGAAGTAGGCCTGTGGCTCCAGAAAGATTTTTTTTTTTTTTTTTTTTGGCCCAAAATGGCTCTTTCAACATATTGGGTTGCCGACCCCTGACTTAAGACAATAAAAGTACCTCACTTTTGGGTTAGGAATCCTGTTCTAAAAGAGGGCCGAATCATACAAAAACTGAAGCAATTTTTCTAGTAAGAAACTCTATACATCTAATTAATTTGTTCCGGACTCCCAAAAGTAAGCGTCAGAAAAAAATGTGAACGACACAACAACTCTCAGTCAGAAATACGGATGGGTACCAAACATGGTAATAGTCAAGGTACTGATCAAAGGCTGTCTGTATTATCGGGTATCGAGTCACGTGAAAATAAAATAGTACCATATTTTGACGCCTTTGTTGTATGTGACATCACGTCTGGTTAAAATCTCGGCACCGGCTCAAGCACTTGGCCGGGAAACGAGCAGTCAAGCCCTCAGAGCGGACTCAGACGGACTGCCTCAATGTAACATGCCAACAAAGTAAGAAGAAGGCACTCTAATAGTACAGTGAGGCTCTACATTTTAACATGCGCCAGCTCGATGCTAATTCACATTGGTTTTGCCATATACTGCACATGCTAATTAGCATTAGCAATTTTACATGGTGATTTTGGTGATGAAAACTACAACTAAGATGCATGTCACGATCAAACAGTTGTCTCATAAATGCAATGCTTACAAGTAGAGATGTCCGATAATATCGGACTGCCAATATTATCGGCTCGATAAATGCTTTAAAATGTAATATCGTAAATTATTGATATAGTTTCAAAAAGTAAAATGTATGACTTTTTAAAACGCTGCTGTGTACACGGACGTAGGGAGAAGTACAGAGCACCAATAAACCTTAAAGGCACTGCCTTTGCGTGCCGGCCCAGTCACATAATATCTACGGCTTTTCACACACACAAGTGAATGCAAGGCATACTTAGTCAACAGCCATACAGGTCACACTGAGGGTGGGCGTATAAACAACTTTAACACTGTTACAAATATGCGCCACACTGTGAACCCACACCAAACAAGAATGACAAACACATTTTGGGAGAACATCCGCACCGTAACACAACAGAACAAATACCCAGAACCCCTTGCAGCACTAACTCTTCCGGGACGCTACAATATACACCCCCCGCTACCCCTAACCACCCCCCACCTCAACCCCCCTCCCCCCCCCCAACCCCGCCCACCTCAACCTCCTCCTGGTCTCTCAGGGAGAGCATGTCCCAAATTCCAAGCTGCTGTTTTGAGGCATGTTAAAAAAAATCATGCACTTTGTGACTTCAATAATAAATATGGCAGTGCCATGTTGGCATTTTTTTCCATAACTTGAGTTGATTTATTTTGGAAAACCTTGTTACATTGTTTAATGCATCCAGCGGGGCATCACAACAAAACTAGGCATAATAATATGTTAATTCCACGACTGTATGTATCGGTATCGGTTGATAGCGGTATCGGTAACTAAGAGTTGGACAATATCGGAATATCGGATTTTGGCAAAAAAGCCATTATCGGACATCTCTAGTTACAGATCATTTGACAAGCTTGTAAACTGTCGGTAGGGTAGATATAATTATCAAATATGATCAAAATTAAGAGTAAGATTACTAATTTACTAATTTATTGTTAATATTTGAGTGGACCCCTCTGTAGTGGAAAAGTTGGGCCTCAAAGTCAAAAAGCTTAGGAACCACTGTACATCACCATGGGGTAAATCATCCTCTCTGAAGATAGGATCTTTGGTCATGCACTGCCGGCTACAACTCCAGACAACAACGAAACGCAATGAAGTCCACTTTTTATCAAACAATCATCTGATTTGAAATGTGCTGTCAACATAATGTTAACATCAAATTATACTGAAGTAACTAATGTTGGTTTCACCTGAATGAAATGGATGTGTGACACTGTCGGTGTAATACCGTTGTCATGTCAGTCAGGTTCTGTTCCCAGAGATCAAGCCCGCCCCACCCAAAACCCGCCCTAAACACAGAACATGCGCTGTGCGCAAGGCTTCCCGATCCGTGGGGGTGGTTTTTTTTTTTAATCTTGCCTCAGGGGGAGGCTCCGCCGGGGCAGTTGCTGGTACAGTAGCTTGTAGGGCGGGGCTGTCTCCTGTCCGACTGCGGGGTGCCCCGTCTTTCTGCCCGCGTGAGGTGTGGTCTCTCGCTGGCTTGGGGGATGGTTGTCTCCTGCTTCTCCCGTGCCTTGTCCTCAGGTGAGCGCATCTGTCTACGACCTGCTGTCTATGGGCCCGGTTCTGGGGGTCTTGTCGCTGGCCGGCCTGCCTGTGTGGGCCTGGTGGTTCCCTTTTCCCTGGGTACCGCACCTTCTGTTTTCGGTTGGACTTTCTGGGTGGCTGGGGCCATACTTTGGCTCCCGCACATAGTCAGAGAAAATATATTGTACATGCAAACATACATACATACATACATACATACATACACACATATATTCATACATACAGACGTGGTCAAAAGATTACATACTGATGGAACCAGATCTTTTCCATATATCCATATTTAAGTGTTACTTCTTTCCTTCCATAGTTGATTTACAAAATAGCTTGTATTCTTCCTTCTTTCTCTCTCATAGTAATGTGTGTCGGCCTTCTAGCAGTGGAATGCAGAGAGTAGAGATAACTCAAGAAGTAGTCTAAACAATGAGGGTGGGGGCGAGGGACAGAGGGAAGAAGACAGGACTTCCGGGGTTTTGGAGGGGAGATCGATCTAGACTGGGCGAGGGAACGCTTGTGTACTGGATTTGGTCTCACGTTTGTCTTCAAAGCTTTGAGAATAAACCACAAAATACCAACTACTGCCTGGTGATGAATGAAAACTTCAGCATATGTGCCATTTAAGAATTTGGGAGTGACCAGCAGCTTAAAATCCCTGGGAGGAAGAGCTGGTCAACGCAACAATACACAGAACTTTCCTCCAGAAGGTCTTATCTTTGTCCATGTGATGTCAGATGAAACAAAAATTGAGCTGTTTGGCCACAATATCCAGCAATATGTTTGGGGGAGAAAAGGTGAGGCCTTTAATCCCAGGAACACCATCCCTACCATCAAGCATGGTGGTGGTAGTATTACGCTCTGAGCCTGTTTTGCTGTCAATGGAACTGGTGTTTTACAGAGAGTAAATGAGACAATGAAAAAGGAGGATTACCTCCAAATTTTTCAGGACAACCTAAAATCATCAGCCCGCTGTCATGATCTGTGGTCTGGATCATGTTTTTTGTTATTTTCTCGTTGTTTAAGACTCTTTTAGTTCCTGTTTACGCTCCCTTGTTTGTTTAGTCACCATGGCGACTCATTAGTTTTCAGCTGTCTCATTTGTTCAGATCACACCTGTCGCTAATCAGAGACTATTATTTAAGCCTATTTTGCCAGTTAGTCGTCCTGGCAACATTGCTCTGTCCATGCCATAGTTCTTGATGATCTTTACATGCTCTGTTTTGACTTTTCTTGCCATAGTCATGCTGTTCGATTCATGCCGTGTCCAGTAAGTCTTTTTGTTTCATGTCCATAGTTCTTGCGATTTGTTTCAAGCCACATTTTAGTGAGTTTTTTCATGTTTTTAGTTTCATGGTTCATATCCATAGTTTATGCTAAGTCTTAGCTTTTGTTTCCTAAGCTTGCCTTCGCCTTGTGCGCTTTTTTGTTTTGTACTTCGTTGAGGTTTTGAGTAGAGATTAAAATATGTTCCTACCCTCAAGCCTTGTCCGGTCTAGTCCGTTTGCATTCCGGGAGAACAAATCATTAAAGTGAATGTAGCCAACAGTGTAACCCTTCATGGCTTCAAAAGAGCCTCACCTGTCATTAGCAAGCATAGTATTAAAGTGTTGTGTAGCGTAACCATTGGTGATCACACAGTGCAGCTGTGATGCAATGAGCACCTGTCGCATCACAACAAGTCCACAAGTCAGTCAGGCTATGAAGTGCTAATGAGGCGCTCTTGTCGTAGTCTAGTAGAGACCAGAAGATGGGCAAACAGTGTCATCTTTGTGCTAGGGCTTTATAACAAACCCTAAGCTTTTGGGATAAAGAATATTGTAGTGTAATTCTGTTTTTGGTCAAAAATGTCTAAAACAGAGTTTAATTAGCTACCTAAATAAATCGTAGTTATTAAGGGAGAATGAAAAAATGGTATGCAGGTGTAGATTTTAATTATGTAGGTCTTGATAGTTGCCATGACTACATCACACTAATGTGCCGTGATATACAGTCTGGTGTGCCATGGGAGATTATGTAATTTCACCTATTTGGGTTAAAAATATTTTTTGCAAACCAGTAATTATAGTCTGCAAATGATGTGTTGTTGTTGAGTGTCGGTGCTGTCTAGAACTCGGCAGAGTAACCGTGTAATACTCTTCCATATCAGTAGGTGGCAGCCGGTAGCTAATTGCTTTGTAGATGTCGGAAACAGCGGGAGGCAGTGTGCAGGTAAAACGTTGTCTAATGCTTAAACCAAAAATAAACAAAAGGTGAGTGCCCCTAAGAAAAGGCATTGAAGCTTAGGGAAGGCTATGCAGAACAAAACTAAAACTGAACTGGCTACAAAGTAAACAAAAACAGAATGCTGGACGACAGCAAAAACTTACTGTGGAGCAAAGACAGCGTCCACAATGTACATCCGAACATGACATGACAATCAACAATGTACCCACTAAGAAGGATAAAAACAACTGAAATATTCTTGATTGCTAAAACTAAGTAGATGCGGGAAATATCGCTCAAAGGAAGACATGAAACTGCTACAGGAATATACCAAAAAAAGAGAAAAAGCCACCAAAATAGGAGCGCAAGACAAGAACTAAGACACTACACACAGGAAAAGAGCAAAAAAACTCAAAAGAAGTCACAGCGTGATGTGACAGGTCGTGACAGTACACCTACTTTGAGACAAGAGCTATATCGATGCATGGTTGGTTGTGGTTTAAAGTCATATCCAACAACGACAACGACTTTTTACTGTCAACTGAGTTTCGTTTTTTAATGATTTCTGCCGGTGGTGTCCCAAATTCCAAGCTGCAGTTTTGAGGCATGTTAAAAAAATAAAGTACTTTGTGACTTCAATAATAAATATGGCAGTGCCATGTTGGCATTTTTTTCCATAACTTGAGTTGATTTATTTTGGAAAACCTTGTTACATTGTTTAATGCATCCAGCGGGGCATCACAACAAAATTAGGCATAATAATGTGTTAATTCCACGACTGTATATATCGGTATCGGTTGATATCGGAATCGGTAATTAAGAGTTGGACAATATCGGAATATCGGATATCGGCAAAAAAGTCATTATCGGACGTCTCTACTTATAACCAACAATTTCACCTAACTGAAAACTAGAGATGTCCGATAATGGCTTTTTTGCCGATATCCGATATTCCGATATTGTCCAACTATTAATTACTGATTCCGATATCAACCGATAACGATATATACAGTTGTGTAATTAACACATTATTATGCCTAATTTTGTTGTGATGTCCCTCTGTATGCATTAAACAATGTAACTTTACCATTTACGTGGACCCCGACTTAAACAAGTTGAAAAACGTATTCGGGTGTTACCATTTAGTGGTCAATTGTACGGAATATGTACTGTACTGTGCAATCTACAAGTTGAAAAACGTATTCGGGTGTTACCATTTAGTGGTCAATTGTACGGAATATGCAAGTTTCAATCAATCAATCAAAAACAAGGCTTTCCAAAATGAGAGAGGGGGGTGTATATTGTAGCGTATCGGAAGAGTTAGTGCTGCAAGGGGTTTGATTTTATGTTGTGTTACAGTGCGGATGTTCTCCCGAAATGTGTTTGTCATTCTTGTTTGGTGTGGGTTCACAGTGTGGCCCATATTTGTAACAGTGTTAAAGTTGTTTATACAGCCGCCCTCGGTGTGACCTGTATGGCTGTTGATCAAGTCTGCCTTGCATTCACTTAGATGTGTGTGTAAAAGTCGCATATATTATGTGACTGGGCCGGCACGCTGTTTGTATGGAGGAAAAGCGGACGCCCCCAATAATGTGGTCCGGGTGGAAATCGGGAGAATGGTTGCCCCGGGAGATTTTAGGGAGGGGCACTGAAATTCGGGAGTGTCCCGGGAAAATCGGGAGGTTGAAACCGATACCGATAATTTCCGAGGGGTGGGGGGTATTTTTTATTTTATTTTTATTTTTTTTATTTTATTTTTTTATTATTATTTTTTTTTATAAAGAAATACAATCATGTGTGCTTACGGACTGTATCCCTGCAGACTGTATTGATATATAATGTATATATTGTGATTTTTATGTTGATTTAATAATTTTTTTTATTTTTATTTTTTTTTAATTTCTTGTGCGGCCCGGTACCAATCGGTCCGGTGGTTGGGGACCACTGATTTATCGGACATCTCTACTGAAAACACAACCAATCAAATTAACCTAACCAACCATGGAATTTAGCTCATATGCGCAACCTCCTATCTCAAACCAACTCAACTAACCGAATCAACCAGCTGACTCCAAACATTGATGCAGTATTACGACGGACTCCACCGGGTCCACTTGTGTCCGCGTCCAAGAATAACAGTGCTTTCTTTTCTGCAAGGTACATTGGAAACAAAGCAGTGCATTGTAGTGAGCGTGTCCTCAGGCAGGAGGATTGACATCTTCTAAAGAGTAGGTGTTCAACTATTTTGACATTATACATCCTGTGGTTTCTACATTGACAAGCCACCCATCCCTTCGGAGTCACCAGGAAGAGGATCGTTTATCTGCGCTCTTCCCTGCCATGAAAGATGTCTGTGGGCGAAGCACAGTCGCCACGCTCTTTGTTGTGGCCGCCGCTTTAGCCCTTTGTGCGCGCCACCTTCAAAGCCGACGTACAGGGACTCCTACATGAGGCTTCTTGGGTAACCGGCCCATTCAGGCACCGCACAATGGCTCCAACAATTATGCACAATGCTAGGTGCTCCTCTGGAATAAGTTACATGGCTTTGTGAGTGTGTGTGGCGCATTTTCAGGAATCATCGTATTGTCCCTATGCATTGAAAAGCATGCATTATTATCATAATAATGAAAATCATAATAATATCTAGAAGAGAAAATTCCTGAAGGAATTGCGTGTGGATGCTCCAATGCTGAAGTTAAAGTCAAATGCTGACTGAATTTAGTATGAATGTAAGAATACCGGTAGTTTGAATGTTGGAATGGTTTACATCAGGGGTGTCCAAACTTTTTCCACTGAGGGCCGCACACGGAAAAATTTAAGCATGCGTGGGCCATTTTGATATTTTTCATTTTCAAACCATAACAAAATATATGGATTTTTTTTTTTAACCTTTAGGGCTCCCGGGGACCATAAAGGGTCTCAGTCATTAAAACGTTAAAAATAAGTAAAATTATTATTATTTTTTATTTAACGCTTACAGTAAATCTCTATATCAACTTCAGGATGATAAAAAGTAAAAAAAAAAAAAAAAAAAAAAGGTTTTATGCTTTTTCTGTCAAAGACAACTTTGTTTTTTATAGCAAAACTGGAAATATGCAGTATTTAGTAATTAGAGCTCTAAAATATCAATAATGCAGGACATAACCGCCATAACCACAACACCAGGGGGTGCTCCACTAACCACGTTAAACCCAGATTCCGAACTAACAAAGGTCTTAACTCATTCTCTTTCTATGCCACATCAATGTGGAATGCGCTCCCAACAGGTATAAAAGAAAGGGCATCTCTATCCTCCTTCAAAACCGCTATAAAAGTTCACCTCCAGGCAGCTACAACCCTAAACTAACACCCTCCCCGGATTGCTAATAATCAAATGTAAACAATCAAATGCAGATTCTTTTTCTTATGCCTTCTGATCTCTCTCTCTCTCTCTCTCTCTCTCTCTCTCTCTATGTCCACTACTTGATGTCCATATCCCCACCCCCCCTCCACACTCCTGATTGTAAATAATGTAAATAATTCAATGTGATTATCTTGTGTGATGACTGTATTATGATGATAGTATATATGATAGTATATATCTGTATCATGAATCAATTTAAGTGGACCCCGACTTAAACAAGTTGAAAAACTTATTCGGGTGTTACCATTTAGTGGTCAATTGTACGGAATATGTACTTCACTGTGCAACCTACTAATAAAAGTCTCAATCAATCAATCAATCAAACCATTGATTTTAATTATTTAATATTTTTGAGAAATCAGTGAAAATGTTAATAAAATCCCATTAAATATGTTTGGGATCCAAAAGGTCCCCCACTCATAAAGTGATACATTTTTATTAGTTTTTTTTAACTTTCAACACTTAAGTTACGAGATCAACTTCAGATATATCTGTCGATTTTACGTTTGAACTATTATTTTGTTGGTTTTTATGCTCATTTGTCAAAGAAAACTTTAAAGTTTTTATATGGCAACCACACAATATATGCAATATTTTGTCCCCATAAAACATTTTAAAGGGACATTTTTGAAGTAATTGCAACCTTGAATAGGTCAATCATTTATTATACCATAGTTTTTTTGTCTTTTTTTTTTGGAGCAATGGCAAAAAAAAGAAAAATAAAGAAAGACAAAAGGGAAAAAAACAGCCTGCATGGCAGCTTTGTGTCAACATTGCAACTTTTTCATGTTAGATTTCACCTCATTCCACTTTTTAAAATGTTTATTTTTTATTTTTGCAATACTATCAATTTTGCAATTTTTGCAGAATGTGTGGCGGGCCGGTAAACAATTAGCTGCGGGCCGCAAATGGCCCCCGGGCCGCACTTTGGACACCCCTGGTTTACATGTTGCATAGAATATTAATTATTACAATATTTCTTATATGGAAAAAAAAAATCTTTAAGTATGCACATTTTTTCGTCTTAAGCGTAGACCCACTGCGCGACTGCTTCTAAAATGCCGATAAAAAAAATAGAAGCTTACATGTCTCCTGCATGTTTGAAAACATCGCAAAACGCTCCAGGCAAGAGCACGAAAACATGAATGTGCAGTAAATGAACGCGCCCCCGTGGCGATGCCCCGTATAGTAAACGCAGAATCCCCATTTGTTTGTAGTAAATAAGATGGTCTGCACCACTTTTCAATTGCAGTCTTAATAAATCGCAAGCAACCCACTAATAGTACACGCTATTTCATAGATTGCACACACGTTTTAGCACGTGGTGTTTGGATCATAGTAAATTAGGCCCAAAATTTACAAAACTATAAACAATTAACAAATAATCGTTATGATTAGGGATGTCCGATAATATCGGACTGCCGATATTATCAGCCGATAAATGCTTTAAAATGTAATATCGGAAATTATCGGTATCGGTTTCAAAAAGTAAAATGTATGACTTTTAAAACGCCGGTGTGTACACGGACATAGGGAGCAGTACAGAGTGCCAATAAACCTTAAAGGCACTGCCTTTGCGTGCCGGCCCAATCACATAATATCTACGGCTTTCCACACACACAAGTGAATGCAAGGCATACTTGGTCAACAGCCATACAGGTCTCACTGAGGGTGCCCGTATAAACAACTTTAACACTGTTACAAATATGTGCCACACTGTGAACCCACACCAAACAAGAATGACAAACACATTTCGGGAGAACATCCGCACCATAACACAACATAAACATAACAGAACAAATACCCAGAACCCCTTGCAGCACTAACTCTTCCGGGACGCTACAATATACACCCCCGCTACCCCGTACCCAACCCTGCCCCCCCCCAACCCCGCCCACCTCAAGCTCCTCATGGTCTCTCAGGGAGAGCATGTCCCAAATTCCAAGTTGCTGTTTTGAGGCATGTTAAAAAAAATAATGCACTTTGTGACTTCAATAATAAATATGGCAGTGCCATGTTGGCATTTTTTTCCATAACTTGAGTTGATTTATTTTGGAAAACCTTGTTACATTGTTTAATGCATCCAGCGGGGCATCACAACAAAATTAGGCATAATAATGTGTTAATTCCACGACTGGATATATCGGTATCGGTTGATATCGGAATCGGTAATTAAGAGTTGGACAATATCGGAATATTGGATATGGGCAAAAAAGCCATTATCGGACATCTCTAATTATGCTAATAATTATCTTTTTTTTTTTTTTTTCATTACTATAGTAGTAGCAGTAGTAATATTTGTATTATTGTATTACCATTGTATTATTACAATTATATTACTAGTATTAGTAGTGGTATTGTAGTTAATATAGTTATCGTTATCATAATATTAATTGTAATCAATAAACAATTGTTATGATTACTATGATAGTATTATTAAAAATAACAATAATACTGAATAATAATAACGAAATACATGCTAATACACTATAAATATTATTATTTTCATGATTAATTATTATTATTACTAATATTGTTATCATAATCTTGACTTTTCAAACATGCACCGTATGCAGGTCAGTTCATGAATTTCCCAGCGACTTATTATTTTTAAAACTCCCCCTACTGTAGTAGTTCAACTTTACAGGTACCATGCACTTAAAACAATGCTCATAGTAAACATAATAGCACATTTTCCATTGCAACACCTGATGTATGTATCACACAAGGAAATATGGTGTTTCCATTACTGCTGTATAGCTTCCAGTAGGAAACAACTTGAACTTTGAGGCGTTTTTACTCCCTTTGACAGGCCATGTCTTGCAGCGGGGTCGGATTTCGTCC
>NC_084747.1:52104293-52111793 GCF_033978785.1 Entelurus aequoreus | reverse complement strand
GTATCACTTTCACACACCTGAACCCCCTCACCTTCAACCGGCATTGACAGTAAAAGCTTGGCCGTGTCCTGACAGTGCCATTATATACTGCACCTCACAGCACTTCCTTTTTGAAGTCCTCATTCAGATTCCTGGACAACATGTCATGTGACTCAACACGTGTTAGTCTGGTTAACATACCCCCCCCCCATGAACACATGGACATTTATTAACAAGAGTGCAGCAACACAACCCCTTTTTTATTAGTAGTAACTGCTTAGTCAGCATTTTAACAATAGTACAAGCATCGGTTTTTACATGCACAGCAGCATTTTAAAGCGTATAAAGAAGCAGACGCTGACCACTCATGATGCTTCAAATGCAGCTTCTGCCATCTGGTGGAGTTAATTAAAACGCTACATCAGGAGGTTGAAATGTCGTTGTACTTATGCAATGACATTAAAGATGAATAAAGAGGCCTCCTTCTTCGCTACAGCCACTACAGCTATTTGCTATTCCTACCACGTCCCCGGCGAATATGGAAGACTGCAGTTATTTGATTAGAGGTGTTAATGGGAACATGTATGGTAGCATTCCCTTTTTTTTGTGTGGTTTTTTTTTTGTCCTGTCCAACTACTCAGGCAAATCATACTGTTGATGTCGGTGCTCATATCGGATGTACAAATTTACTTTACGAAAGAGAAGTGTGGGATATTTTTCTTGTTGCCTTATTGTGTTAATGGGAACACCATTTTTTTAATTTTTTTTGTCCTGTCTAGCTACTCAGGCAAATCATATACACTGCAAAAAGTCAGTGTTCAAAAACAAGAAAAAATTAAAGCTGCAAGCAGCGATGGGCGGGGACCGACTTTGAGGGCTCATAAAATCCAAACCGGAGAAGTAATTAAAACTCTTTCATCAACTTTTAATCAGAAGGGTTCAATCTCTCTCCTGTGCTAATTTGAAGCCGACACGACAAACGCGCTCAGAGGAGATAATGTTTGAAAAAAGGTGACAGTTTTTACTGAACTTTTGTTTTGAAGGGGGAATTGCAAACTTCCTGTTTAATTTTTGCTGGGGGTTGTCAGTGTATGAAATCTAGGTCTAAGTGAGACCTACATAGAGGTTTTTGTTTCATGTCTCTATGACATTCCTACTGTGAGTTAAAGGCAGTTTTGTCTGTGTTTTCTTCCTACGGGGCGCTAGAAATTCAATAGGGTCCTCTGTCCCAAAGGGACTCGGTCCCTAAAAATACAAAAATTAGGGGTATTTCTCGGCATTACATTTCTTGAAACCAGCAAACTTATACTAAAAATTGATTTATAGTTCTTAATGGAAAGGCAACAAGGCAAGCGCTTGTTACTCTCGGGGTCTCCTAGCCGCTCAGGCAAATCATATGGTCTAAAAATTCATTTTTCCATGGATAACATGACATCATTGCGCCAAGTGCGTGCTCTTTCAGTCAATTAGTGCGCATATATACAGCCCGGCCCCAGGCCAAAAATGTTTTAATTGTCATTTTGAGGAATTTATCTGAATGTGCATGAACTATTTCTGTTCAAAATTATTAGAAATGTCACATGTTAAATGTTTAAATATTAACTGCCAGTTTACTGTACTGTGCCAACTGTACTACTATATGAGTACATATTTTCTATTGTTTCATTGAAAATAAAACAACAAAGTCAATTTGGCTGTCATCTGTTTTAATTATGAGACACAATTGTGTCAAAATCATGATTTTTTTTTTTTCATGCTTGAAATAAGAAATTATTACTTTAAAAAAGTAGTTTTATTCTTGTGAGTGTTGATGACACAGCTTTGCCACAGTTGATATTCTAGTTTCAGGCATGTTTTACTCAATATAGGTCATCAAATCTCAGCAACAAGCTGTAATATCTTACTGAGATCATTTAGGACCAAAACACTTAAAACAAGTAAAACACTCTAACATAAAATCTGCTTAGTGAGAAGAATGATCTTATTAGACAGAAAATAAGCAAATATCACCCTTATTTGAGATATTTAATCTTACTTAGATTTCCGGTTTTGCAGTGTAGTTGATGTAGATGCCCATATCTGCTGTACATATTTACTTTAAAAAAGAGAAGTGTGGGATACTTCTCTTGTTGCCTTATTGTGTTAACGTGAACATATATGGTAGCATTCACTTAAGGGACTGCCATCCCAGCAGGCACAGGACATTGATACAACACTGATTATATATGCATGTCCTTTCAAACTGACTTAGTTGTGTAGTTGAAATAGTTGTGTTTGTAAATTGAGGCAACATTGGTGTCTACCGTTGGATCCCAGTCCTGGGCATGACGTTAAAGTGCATCTGGCAGTGGAGGCTCCTCTATGGGGTCTTTGGGGCACTAGGAGGTTAACCCCTTTACTACTGTTACCCCAGGTGGCCCTTGGCAAAGGCCTAGTACCTGACTGCCCCCTAGCCAGGGATACGGTGAAGACCTCAACGGTGGAGCAGGCGAAAGACGGTAGAGTTAAGAACTACCACAACGGCGGTAGAAGGCTGCAGCAGAAAAGGGTCCCCAGTCGTCTTGGTCTCCATGCCACTGGACCCTGACCCGATTCTGTCAAGGATGGTGTGGTGACTGTCTGTGCACCAGTCTCCCCACGTAAAACAAAGTCACGCACAGGCATCCTCCATAAAGGGTTACACCCCTACCAGGAGGATCGTCATACTCGTTCGAGTGACCGCCTATGATGACCGTTGGATCCACGTTGTCGTTTAGGAAATGACCAAATTGCCAAGGTCAAATCAACGTCACAAGCTGACATTGAATAAACGTCGTCAAAAAGCATGTTGTTTCAACGTTGTATTTGTGTTGTCATTTACTGGTTGGAAAATGACCGAAACTCAATGGTCAAATCAACGTCAGAACTAGAGATGTCCGATAATGGCTTTTTTGCCGATATCCGATATTCCGATATTGTCCAACTCTTAATTACCGATACCGATATCAACCGATACCGATATATACAGTCGTGGAATTAACACATTATTATGCCTAATTTTGTTGTGATGCCCTGCTGGATGCATTAAACAATGTAACAAGGTTTCCCAAAATAAATCAACTCAAGTTATGGAAAAAAATGCCAACATGGCACTGCCATATTTATTATTGAAGTCACAAAGTGCATGATTTTTTTTTAACATGCCTCAAAACAGCAGCTTGGAATTTGGGACATGCTCTCCCTGAGAGAGCATTAGGAGGTTGAGGTGGGCGGGGTTGGGGGTGGGTGGGGGGCCGGGGTTGAGGTGGGGGGTAGCGGGGGGTGTATATTGTAGCGTCCCGGAAGTGTTAGTGCTGCAAGGGGTTCTGGGTATTTGTTCTGTTGTGTTTATGTTGTGTTACGGTGCGGATGTTCTCCCAAAATGTGTTTGTCATTCTTGTTGGGTGTGGGTTCACAGTGTGGCGCATATTTGTAACAGTGTTAAAGTTGTTTATACGGCTACCCTCAGTGTGACCTGTATGGCTGTTGATCAAGTATGCCTTGCATTCACTTGTGAGTGTGTCAAAAGCCGTAGATATTATGTGACTGGGCCGGCACGCAAAGGCAATGCCTTCAAGGTTTATTGGCGCTCTGTACTTCTTCCTAAGTCCGTGTACACGGCGGCGTTTTAAAAAGTCATTAATTAAACTTTTTGAAACCGATACCGATAATTTTGAAACCGATACCGATAATTTCCGATATTACATTTTAAAGCATTTATCGGCCGATAATATCGGCAGTCCGATAGTATCGGACATCCCTAGGCAGAACCCAACATTGATTAAGCGTTGTCAAAGGCATGTTGTTTCAACATTAGGTTTGAGTTGCTCAATGTCAGGACCTACTTCAACAAGTTATCATCGTTGATTTAATGTCTTGTGGTTGCTGGGATATACTTTAGCAGCTTGAGCTACGGTATTTACAAAATCCAACTTTCAACAATAACTCGAAATTCAAACGGCCAGATTTGGAACCCTACTCAAAATTTTGGAGAAAATATGCACGAAATTCCGGCATTTGAGCCATCTTTCATGACCCAAGTAAATAGCCCGGTTCCTTCTTGGTAATGGAGCTTTTTCGCCTCTGTGGATGCGGTGGTTCCGCTAAGAATTTGCGGTTCCTTTTTTGGCTTGGAGCAAACACCAGTGGCTCCAATCTGAGGCTTAATAGTACCGTATAGGCAGCACGGTGGAACAGGGGTTAGTGCATGTGCCTCACAATAAGAAGGTTCAATCCCGCGCTCTGGGTCTTTCTGTGTGGAGTTTGCAAGTTCTCCCTGTGACTGTGTGGGTTCCCTCCGGGTACTCCGGCTTCCTCCCGCCTCCAAAGACATGCACCTGGGGATAGGTTGATTGGCAACACAAACTGCACAATTAAGTCAAGTCACTTACTTGGCGCTGACCAGAACCGTACGTGTGTGACAGTCCATTACATCGTCGACCGGGAATTAAAAAGTGCCTGCCTGCAAATGTATTTTTTATCTGAGTTTGATACATGTTGTATTATTTGCACAGCTATGTTATTTATTTTACGTAGAAATAATATTTTTCTATTTAATTTATTTTATGTAATTCTGTGCTACGTAAACGGTTTATTTTCTGGTGCTGTTAATACTCATCTTGACTAACTAGGTCAGACCTGGGCAAATTAAGGCCCGGGGGCCACATGCGGCCCGTTAAGCTTTTCAATCTGGCCCGCCGGACATTCCCAAATAATTTTTTTAGATCTTTGAAATGGAAAGTGTAGCTGCCATTATGATGTGCAGTGATGTTTTCAAATTACCGGAAGTCTTGAACTATACAAAGTATTTCAATGGTTAGAATCTGCGCTTTTGCATGATACGCTAGTTACTATGGTCATCTAATTAGTTACTATAATAATGTAATTAGTTACTATGGTGATCTAATTAGTTACTATGGTAATCTAAGTCACAGCAGCTCAGACGAGGCACCAAGCAGTGTGGGTGGGGAGCGTTTCCACAGAGTGTTTCCAGAGTGGCCTGAAATGCGGGACAGACACGGAAGGAGATTTTTACAACAAAGTTCTACAAGAAAAGTGATATTATATCAGATTGTAGGTGTTTTTTTTTACCCTTTGCATTCATATTTCGCCATCGTGGATGGAGAGGGGGTGGGAGAAGTAAAAGAGGAGTGATGTTCATATTTATATGTTGTCAATATTCAGTGTTTTATCGTTCATAGTTAATATCGTAAATCCCACATTCTTTATATTCATGTACATTCTGGGTGTCTCGTTCAGTAGAAAATTTTAAATTCCATTCCGTTTCCTAAGGCGGTCTGTCATAACGTTTTTAGCATTCAATCCGACATTATTGTGAGTTTTTGTATTAGTGTTCCTAAATATAGGGCCCAAACACACACATAACAGCCTGATTGTCACAGTTTAAATGTGTGTGTGTGTGTGTGTGTGTGTGTGTGTGTGTGTGTGTGTGTGTGTGTGTGTGTGTGTGTGTGTGTGTGTGTGTGTGTGTGTGTGTGTGTGTGTGTGTGTGTGTGTGTGTGTGTGTGTGTGTGTGTGTGTGTGTGTGTGTGTGTGTGTGTGCGTGCGTATATTTATATTTATATATATATATATACATATATATATATATATATATATATATATATATATATATATATATATATATATATATATATATATATATATATATATATATATATATATATACATATATATATATATATATATATATATATATATATATACACATATATATATATATACAGTATATATATATATATATATATATTTATATATATATATATATATATATATATATATATATATGTATGTATATATATATATATATATATATATATATATATATATATATATATATATATGTATGTATATATATATATATATATATATATGTATATATATATAAATATAAATATACGCACGCACAGTTTTTGTATTAGTGTTCCTAAATATAGGGCCCAAACACACACATAACAGCAGATTGTCACAGTTTATATGTGTGTGTGTGTGTGTGTGTGTGTGTGTGTGTGTGTGTGTGTGTGTGTGTGTGTGTGTGTGTGTGTGTGTGTGTGTGTGTGTGTGTGTGTGTGTGTGTGTGTGTGTGTGTGTGTGTGTGTGCGTATATTTATATATATATATATATATATATATATATATACATATATATATATATATATATATATATATATATATATATATATATATATATATATATATATATATATATATATATATATATACATATATATATATATATATATATATATATATATATATATATATATATATATATATATGTATACACATATATATATATATATATATATATATATATATATATATATATATATATATATATATATATATATATATATATATATATATATATATATATATATATATATATATATATATATATATATATATATATATATATATACATAGATAAATAGATATACCGGCCCCCAGACAAATTTTTTTCTCTAAATGTGGCCCCTGAGTCAAAATAATTGCCCAGGCCTGAACTAGGTTAATAAAAGTGCCACTGACTGTTTACAGTACGGTTGTCATTCATTTCAATTTTAGTGAATCTCGCTCAAAAATTAATATCTTTATATGTATACTTTCACCGGAAAATATATCGGTATATATATATATATATACAGTATATATATATTGAATATCGAGTTTAAGTAAAAATATATTGAGATATACTTTTTCCTCCATATCGCCCAGCCATAATAGGAACCACAATAGTAGATCCTGTGGGATAAACCTGAACAGAGATCCAAGTGACTAAGACCCTCTCTCAGTGACCTCTGACCTTACAAATGTTCCTCTGAATGAAAGGACAAAAAAAAAATCCCATTAAAATGTCTTCCCAGAAGAGTCCATGACATAATCTTCACAGAGGAAAACATCTCCACCCCCTCCACAGCCCACATCCATTTGTTTGGTCTGGCGGTCCCATTGGTGCCTGCGGGGCGTCTTTAGGGGTAAAGACCCCCTCCGCCACACACGAGATCCCAGCGGGATAACAGCGCTAATATAGCTGCACATTTCCTAGAACTGTAATGGATTAGCAAGGCTCTCGGCAGGGGAACACAAACAGCGCTCGCTTAAATGTTGGATTAGGCTCGCATTCCGTTTACTTGACTATTTTCTCGCAGGGAGAACTAAAATACTCTTTAGGCAGGGTACACCCTGGATGAGTCGCCACCTCATCACACCGCCAACACAGATCCTTAATGAAGAAATTCAACAGAGTTACATTTTTGAGACCAAAAGATGTACCGGCTAGTTCATGTTACCATCAGTGGTTTAACAGAAAATATATGTTTTTCCACAATTTCTAATTTAATTAAAACTACTTGTCAGTGCGAGGAGAAAGTCTGACAACACACAGAGCTAATGCACGTGTTAGTATTTACATGCTGCCGCTGGGTGACATCATACGCAAGTACGGTGTTAGCTTTCACTGTTATGCTGATGACACCCAAC